>NW_024070190.1:8333919-8374917 GCF_014754425.2 Oryx dammah
GTATATTTTGAAACCACCATGTACTCCATGCTTCCCTGTCTCTACTAGCCTTTTACTTTTTGCCTGTTTCTTTTTTTTCTTTAAGTAAAAATCTATGTTTTTCAGTTAATTTTACTTTAGTAAATTTCTTTGGTTATTTAGGTTAAACAGAATACACTCATGATGAATCTCTTGGCTATGTTCATGAGATGAGTTTAACACTCTGGGCCTTCAATTATCATCACTGGAAAACTAATGTTCTAGGCCATGGTCTGAAAGAAGTCATGATTGCATTTGGGGTAACAGGCTTTGGTTTCTATCTGTGGGGTCCTTCTTTTATACTGACTGACCAGTGGTTGATATTTCTTCTATTGCTGTAAAATAGTCACGTGGTGGTAATAACAGTCACAGACAAGCCTGCATTGATGATAAAAAGAGGAGCCCCCGACAGAAGCAGGCATTAGAACCTGGTTTCTGACTGCCATTCAACATTGACCCCCAAACCTGAGGCCAAGCGTAAAGCAAACAGTGAGCATCCTTATATACACAGATGTCGACAGATAAATTTCTCGAAGTAGAAATAGGTGGGTTAATGGGCATTTAAAACTTTAATAGACATTGTCAAACTGACCCCCAAAACTACTGTATCAATCTATCCTCCCACCACAGCATGTGAGAATGCCAAACTCTTGCCTGCCTTCCCTTACATGGGGTACCATTAAACTGCTCCATCTTTGCAGTATGAGTCACAGCTGTTCTCAGCATGTTGGCAGAGAGAAGTAGGGCTAGTATCTGTGAAAACTGTAACTGTCTTGTTCATTCAACACTTGTGATTTTTATATTCATGATTTTACTGGTATTTTATGGAATGTATAAGAGTAGAGGATGGGAACTGAAGTCAGAAAGGTGGAAGATGGGTCAACATGGGAAGGCAAGTGGTTTTAGCTGACACTGGCTGAAAGTATCCTCTATTGACAGCTGAGTAGCATCCACTGTAAGCCTATACCATAAACTCATTAGCCAGCCTCTAACTGATGACTATTTTAGACTGTCTCTAATCTTTAGTTAATTACAAACAATGCTGCAATGCTCCCTTGTTTATACTTCATGATCCAGGCTTTCTTGTATATCTTGTAACATAAATTACTAGAGGTGAAGTCCTAGGTCAGAGTGGATATGCATTTGTGATTGTGGTAGGTACTACTACAAAAATTGCCCTAAGTAAGGTTTACCAGCAAAGTAGTAAAGTACCTGTTTCTTACAGTTTTACCAACACAGCATATTATCAATTAGGTTAAAAAAAAGTACCAGTTTTAATTATTTGTTTTTCTCTCACAATTTTTCATTCATTCATAAGCTATTTTAATTTCCTGTCCTATGAACTACTTCTTACATCTTTTGTACATTTTCCTCTTGAGTTGTTGCTCATTTTTATATTGATTTATAAAAGCTATTTATTAGAGAACTTAACTCTTTGTCTATTAAATGAATTGCAACCATTTTCCCCAACTTGTCAGTTTGTTTTTCTCACTTTGTTTATCGTGATTATTATTTTTTTTTGCCAAGCAGCAGTCTTTAAACTTCTTTTTTTAATGTAGTTTTATTTATAATTTGTTCATCTTTTCTTTGATGATTTCTAGATTTTGAATCAAAGTGAGAAGAATAATAAAAGAAAAGTTATAAAAAGATTTACTGTTGCTCTTGTTTAGTTGCTAAGTTGTCTCCAACTCTTTGCGACCCCATGGACTGTAAGTAGCCAGCCAGGCTCCTCTGTCCATGGGATTTCCCAGGCAAGGATACTGAAGTGGGTTGCCATTTCCTTCTCCATGTAATCTTCCTGATCCGGGGATTGAACCCGGGTCTCCTGCATCGCAGGCAGATTCTTTACCACTGAGCCATCTGGAAAGCCAATAAAAGGATTACCTCATATTTTATCTAGCAGTCATAATATTTTAAGTTTTACAATTAAATTCCATTTGGAGTTTATCTAGGCTTAGAGCAGTCAGATTTATCTTTTTCCTAGATGGCTTCCCAATTGTCCCAACATCACTTATTAAGTAGTTCATCTTTCCTTCACTGACACGAAACAGCACATTCATCACATACTAACACTCTTTATGTATCCAGGTCTACGTGCGATGTTCTGAGGCTCGCTCATCCTCTAATCGTGTGGCAGCATCGGCCTGCTTTAATTCCTCCAAAACATGGCCTCCTACCAGGTTTTCGCCTCTAGAACAGCGAGTTCCCCTAAATGGGATTTTGGGTCCATTTTCTAAAACAAACCTTTTGGTACTTTAATTTGGATACCATTACACTCAGAAATTAACGTAGGGAGGACCGACATTTTTATGTTGTTGAGTCTCCAGAGTTTTGAAGTCTTCTTCATAGAGGTACTATAAAAGTTGTTATGTTTATTACTAGGGATTTCAGCTTGTTTTGGTGGAGCTTGTAAATGGGCTCCTTTCTTCCATATAGCCTCCCTCTGGTTGTTATTCCCATTACTAGCCCACAGTGCCAAAGGGTCAGACCCAAAGGATCTTTCATTTTAAGGTCTCTCCACGTCTATAAATACCTTTCACAAACTTTACGATGACATGGTCACTTTTTTTAAGATTTTATTTATATATATATATTGTTAATATTACACTGTTTTAAAATTTTTTTTTTTTTTTGGCCATCCCACACAGAATGTGGGATGTTAGTTCCCTGACCAGAGATGGAACCCGAGCCCAGGCAGTGGAAGTGCAGAGTCTTAACCACTGGACCACCAGGGAGGTCCCACTTTCTCTTGTGTCCCTGAAATTGTCACTCACTAAGTTGCTTTTGGAGAAGGCAATGGCACCCCACTCCAGTACTCTTGCCCAGAAAATCCCATGGATGGAGGAGCCTGGTAGGCTGCAGTCCATGAGGTCGCTAAGAGTCGGACATGACTGAGCGACTTCACTTTCACTTTTCACTTTCATGCATTGGAGAGGGAAATGGCAACCCACTCCAGTGTTCTTGCCTGGAGAATCCCAGGGACCGGGAGCCTGGTGGGCTGCCGTCTATGGGGTCGCACAGAGGCGGACACGACTGAAGCGACTTAGCAGCAGCAGCAGCAGCAAGTTGCTTTTCCTTATTGGTCAGATAACACCATTCCTAGTTATTTCCTTTACCTCTTGAGCAATGAAATATTTCTAAAGAAGGCCCAAGATTTATCAGAGGACCAAAGTCTAGCTTAACGAGGCATCCAATGATGGTCAAGAATATCCAACTGCTCTTGTGTTTCCTCTGGAGTTGGCTGGCATTGTCACCTCTACAAAGCAGGATCCATCTCTGGCCTCCCTCTGCTGGGGACCATGGCCCAGCTGCTCTGCTCTCTGCCTCTGCTTCCTTCTGTCTCAGGCAAATGCTCTCCTCTTTTCTACCAACTGCCACGTACTGCATCTCTTTTTTGTTAAGAATTCAATCTATTTCTTTTTCTTCTATTTGGAATAATTATTTTAAAAATTATCTTCAAAAACACACCTCCCAGAATATTAGCACATGTGTTACATTCAGTAGAAAAAGGGCTGTGGTGGGAGACAGCCCATATTACATGTCACCTGTAAGGTTCCCGTGTGTGTTAACACTTCAAGACCAAGAATTACTGGCCTTAAACACCATGCATTTCACCAATGGATCTGCCCACAGAAGCCTAGTGAACACTCTGCACCCCTCACATTTGGGGAACACATTCTGGGGGACACAGACTCAAGACAATAAGCACCAGATCTGCCTGAGTCCCTCTGCTGGGGACACCTATGATATCCATTATCTTCCTGGGCTGAAGTGCCAACATCACCTATGGACTGGGATGTGGGATAGTGGAGCAGCAATTCTTGAATCTTTTTTTCTATCTAGCATTTACCTGAGTGATCTGTTTTTTTTTTTAAATTAGAAGAAAGTATTTCTATGCTAAATACCCCCAAACCAAAAACTAACTAGCCAACCAATCAACTGCCCAATTGCCCAATCAATTAGCCAGCCAACCAACTAACTAATCTATCAAACAACGAAGTTTAAAACCATTGTTATGGGACTTCCTAGGTGGTCCAGTGGTTAGGACTCTATGATTCCACTGCAGGGGGCTCAGGTTCGATTCCTGGCCAGGGAACCAAGATCCTGCATGCCTCATAGTGTGGCCAGAAAAAAAAGATGTGCCAAAGCTTAAATGGAAATAAATATTACCATTGAAAAAGAACTGTTATATTTCTTTCCCCCTCCGCCCGCCCCATCCTTCTTTCTTCTTTTCCCAGCACTCAACACCCACTACACCCATGCCCCTAACTGCTTACTGCCTGCGCTTCATCTCATCTGGTTCCACACCTTGGTTTCCAGCCCCATGAACTCCCAGGTCTTGGACTCAGCCGTGGTTTTCCCTCTTGCAAGACTACCACATCCTACCGTGTCGGTCGTCTCTCCTGTGTCCCCCCTGGCCCCTGGGACAGCACGTGGTCTGGCCTTATCCCTCACCTGTACCACCTGACTTGAACACATCGGGCAGCCAAGAGAGACTCCCAACTCTCAGTCCACAGAGCCGCAAGGACACTCTGCTCTGCCATCCCTGAGGCTTCTGGGAGCAATTTCCTATTCACGCTTTAATCCAGCACATGGCTGTTTCAATCTTCTGTGTGGTTTTTTGTTAATGCCAGGTCCAGTGCATCAAAGGACGTGACTTGAGTGATAAATTCCTGTGCTGTCAGGGACCTGTAATCCTGCAATCCTTACATTATTTGCATTAAAATAATTCACATCTTTAGAAAGGGAAAAATCAGTACAGAAAAAGACATCAAGGTGATACCCAGACCGTAAACACACAATGTGTTTGTTCCTGTAACTGAGCAGTTTTGGAGTAGTTTGACATTCACTGAATCAGTTATTATCACTTTCGTTAGCCCTCTCTACCCAGGTTGATACTGTTTTCTGCTTTACTGATAAAGGCTTTGATTCTCAAAGAAGGAAGACGGCAGAGACAGCGGCAGATGTCTAGGGTGAAGCTGGAGCAGAATCTGACCTGGAGACCCCACAGATGCCCAGATGGTCAGGTCATGTCCACTGGCATCAGGAGGGCATTGGGGCTCTGATGCCTCCCCAAGTCAGGGAAGAGAAGTGCCTTGAGGCTCTGCTGCTTCCCTGATGGAATCCTCCTCCAGAACCAGGTCCTCCGCCTCCCACCCAAGGCTCCTGCCTGCCTTTGGTAGCCCGGACACAGCTCTTTCTAACAGAGGGGTGTCCACCAGCCTCCTCCACACACCATACTGGCTTCAGATGTTGTGTATTCTTCAAAGGTGGTGGCAACAAAACCATTCTAGGCACTCTTCCGAGAGGTGGGGTCTATGTTCCCTTTGAAACTGCATGGGGATTCCCCTGTGGTCCAGTGGTTAAGAATCCACCTGCCAATGCAGGGGATACTGGTTCCTTCTCTGGTCCAGGAAGATACCACATGCCACAGAGCCACTAAGCCCCTGAACCACAAGTACTAAGCCCATGTACCCTAGAGCTTGTGCTCAGCAACAAGAGAAGCCACTGCAAGGAGAAGCCTAGAGGGTAGCCCCTGCTCGCTGCAACTAGAGAAAGCCCATACGCAGCAACAAAACCTAGTGCAACCAAAAACATAAGCAATAAAAAGAAACTGGGTGGGCTTGTGACAGAAAAAAAGGGCAGTGAAAACACCCCTGGTGGCTTCTGAGACCAGGTCCTAAAAGGAACAAGGCCCCGTTCCCCTGGGGCACTGCGCATTAAGGCTCCTAGCCATCGTGGGAGCAGTCTGACTCCCCTGGGCCACCACGTTGTAAGGAAGCCCAGGCTACCCGCAGAGGCCAGGCAGGTGTAGGTGCGCAGGTCGACAGCCGCAGTGGAGGTAACAGGTGACAGAGGATTGCAGCCCCAGCTGCCGAGTTACCCAGCAAATCTTCCCGGTGGACATTTCTGACATCACAGAGCGGGGAAATCCACTCCTGGTGCTCAGTTGGAATTCCTCACCCACGGACCATAGCAGAAGGGGTGCTGACACCAGGCAGTTTGGGGTAGCTTGTCAAACAGCGACCGTAACTGAAACAGATCTAAAATCTCAACTCTCACAGCAGGTTAGAATGTCTGCCAGACCTTTAAGACCCTGAATGCACAAATCTTCTACACTCCTCCCTTCTGGGGTGCGATGAGCATGTGGTTTTAAAAGAATGTGAAATCCTATACATCTCTGTCTCTTTTGCTGGATTCATGTTGATGTATGGCAAAACCAATACAATATTGTAAAGTAATTAACCTCCGATTAAATAAATTTATATTTAAAAAAATAAATAAAAGAGACTTAAGAATATCAACAACAACAACAAAAAGAATGTGAAATCCTAACCAAAATGCCACACTGAACTTTCATGAGGATGGGTTTTTTCCTCTGGCTTTAATCAGACAGCTAAAGGGCATCCTCTGAACTGGAGTGTCCTAATTTCAGACCTAATTTCCAAAAAATATCTGATAATCAAGCCCTGCTTTTTCTGAAACTGTTTCATCATTAAAGAGCTCTTTCAGAATGGGGTCAGTTAGTCATTCTGGCTGGAAGGGGCATGGCTTGTTGTAGGGACAGAGGGTCTCTTGTCTCTCTCAGAGCTACCTTCCTCGCACCCCCGGGCAAGCACCTTCTGAGAGCTGGTCTCAGCGTCAGCTGTGACAGTGTGCATGCCAAATGACAAGCTAACACTGCCCACTGGTAATTCCTTCCTCCTCCTGCCCTCTCTCCTACCAGAATCCAGTGTGTGCTCTGTGCCAGGGGCTGAGTTAGGTGCTGCGGATCTGCAGGTGAGACCCCCTCCTTGTGTTTAAGGGCTGCCATTTTCTGTCCAGGTATGCTTTTACGATTTTTATTATCCAGTAAGTCCCCTATGGACAAACCTTCAAGTTGCAAACTTTCAAAGACAGGAAATGTGTTCTCAAGTCCAATCGGATAAGTTAGTTCACGTGTCTGGCACACATCGTCACGTGCATGCATCCTCTACAAGTGGCTGTGCTTTTGTGTGCTTTACTGTACATGTAGAGTAAAGTAGTACAGTGTCTTTATTTCAAGTCCAAGACGTGTGGAAGCAAGCCTAAAAGCAGCAGTGATGTAGCTGGCAGTACTAAGGAGTGCCCGCTACTGTATTGCACTATGTACTTTTCAAGGTATTGTACCATAAGATTAAAAATGTTTACTTTTTGTGTTTGCTTTCTATGTACTATCTGTGTGAAAAGTATTATATACCTATTACAGTATAATGGCAGAAAGTGAAGAGGAACTCAAAAGCCTCTTGATGAAAGTGAAAATGGAGAGTGAAAAAGTTGGCTTAAAGTTCAACATTCAGAAGACTAAGATCATGGCATCTGGTCCCATCACTTCATGGCAAATAGATGGGGAAACAGTGGAAACAGTGTCAGACTTTATTTTGGGGGGCTCTAAAATCACTGCAGATGGTGACTGCAGCCATGAAATTAAAAGACGCTTACTCCTTGGAAGGAAAGTTATGACCAACCTAGATAGCATATTCAAAAGCCGAGACATTACTTTGCCGACTAAGGTCCGTCTAGTCAAGGCTATAGTTTTTCCTGTGGTCATGTATGGATGTGAGAGTTGGACTGTGAAGAAGGCCAAGCGCCGAAGAATTGATACTTTTGAACTGTGGTGTTGGAGAAGACTCTTGAGAGTCCCTTGGACTGCAAGGAGATCCAACCAGTCCATTCTAAAGGAGATCAGTCCTGGGTGTTCACTGGAAGGACTGATGCTAAAGCTGAAACTCCAATACTTTGCCCACCTCATGTGAAGAGTTGACTCATTAGAAAAGACTGATGCTGGGAGGGATTGGGGGCAGGAGGAGAAGAGGACAACAGAGGATGAGATGGCTGGGTGGCATCACCGACTTGATGGACATGAGTTTGGGTGAACTCCAGGAGTTGGTGATGGGCAGGGAGGCCTGGCATGCTGCAATTCATGGAGTCGCAGAGAGTCAGACAAGACTGAGTGACTGAACTGAACCGAACTGAACTATACAGCCGATTGTGTTAGTTAGGTGCCTAGGCTAACATTGTGGGAATTACGAACAAATTGGACTTATGAATGTGCTCTCGGAATGGAAATTGTTCATATGTAGGGGACTTGGTGTATTCAGAATAAAAATACAACTCCATGGAAGCTGAAATACATGTGGTGGATGACACAGGTTTTCAGGTGGACTTCAGCTCCACAGGTTGGGGTAGAAACATAGGGACTGTACTAATGAGCATATCAGCGGCTGTGTCAACCCCACTGACTCAGTGGCTGAGCACAAGAGAAGTTCAGTTCTGATGCATGGTGTTGGAAGACAGGTGGAACTTTACCACATGGTGATTCTCCTATTTGCCTTGCCAAAAACGTATGTACATCATGCTGTTTCTGACCTTGGCATTTCAAAAAGGACCGCAGGATACTGGTGCCGTTCCATCCAGGCTGTACAAGATGAAGGCTGATTTTGATCACTGCCATTGGTGGCGTGGAGACCCCTCGTGGTTTTGCCATGATCCACTTGCACCAAATGGTGGATTTGCAGGTAGTGGTGAAGATGAAAAGTAGTGGGTTCAAGAACGAACTCAGGAAGAACAAAGAAGAGAGTGAGTAGAGACAGCTCTTCTTAGGTAGTCTTTTGTTTTGTTTTAACCTCAATTACTTAAAAACTTGTCACAGAGGCTCTTCCATCTTTGAGAACGTGGGAATCCTGTGCAGGCAGTCAGTGGGGCAGGGAAGAAGGTGGGAAATGTTTGCTCGCCCTTGAGTTACCTTTGTTGACCACCTTTGGGGGAAGTCCCTTGGCCCAATGTAGATGCAGAGGGAGGCTGGGAGATATAGTTCCTAGCCAGATACTTCTTCTGGCAACAATCCCACAGTGTGGTAGGAAGAGCAGGGACCTCGGGATGGATGTCCCTATCTCTGCTGCAGGATGATCCCAAAGTTCTTCATGGTGCCAGTGACTATGAATTGCCAGGGACTTGGTTCCCCTGGAGAGGTGGGGGCGTGGGCAGGAAGCTTACCAGGCTCCATCCCTCCTCTCCAAGGAAGATCTACAAAGCCTCACAAGTCCCCCAAAAGGATCCTGTAAAATGCACGTGTGCACATGTCCCTCAGTCTGCTCTCTATTCCATCTCCTCCTCTAGGTGAAGGAGAAAACACCTTCACCAAGAAACAAGGGTTCTCCCCAAGCTGGGCTTAAACACACCAACTTTCATAAAACCAAACACTTGAAAGACAACCAACAAAACACTGAAAAGACCCAATCCTCCTGCCTCAACACTAATCCATTACAAAATATTTACAAGCTGGTCTCCATCCTCTTGGAGCATCTAAAGTTCATCACTGAAAAAATTCACCTGCATTTCCACCACCACCTCCCCCAACCTAGAGAAATGCACAAGAAAATATTCCATAGAATGGTCCTCATGAGATATTCCTGCAATGAGGGAGCTTTAGTTTCCAGTGCTTTTAATTTCGTTTATGCTATAAATTAATTATGTATGTATGGTAGAAAGTAACTCATTCAATGTAAGTGTCATAAAGTCAGGCACTTAGAAAAGAAAAGCGTGAAAGGATCCTGATGTGCTCTGAAATGTTACAGTAAGTACATAAATCATTTTGTTTTTTAAAACAGCTGAGGAGGTAAACGTAATGACTATAATTCTATTTTAAAAGGTCCAGGAAGCACGAGAATAGAATTTGTACAAACATCCAAAAAAGGCAGTTAGATTTGTCATCTTTTGTGACAAACTCAACTGAATGGTACGAAGTGTGGCCACTAAACCAATATGTACTTTCAATGACAAAGACCTTGGCAGAGCCAGGTTCAAGGGCTCTGAGGTACAGGAGACGCACCAACCGCTGGAGTCTCTCTTAGAACAAAGGGGTCCACACTGGGAAAGGCACCCGAAGTTTCTCAGGGACCCTCAGCTGGGGACTCACTCCCCTCCCCTCCCACCCCTGCCATGCACCCATGCACCACAGGCCCAGACAGACCTGGGTGGTGAGCAGAGGGGAACACTGGCCCAAGGGGACCTGGTCTGCTCTGGTTCATACCTGAGGTAGACAAAACGTGTTTTGGGACTTTCCCTGGTGCTGAGCGCCAAAGAATTAATGCTTTTGAACTGTGGTGTTGGAGAAGACTCTTGAGAGTCCCTTGGACTGCAAGGAGATCCAACCAATCCATTCTGAAGGAGATCAGTCCTGGGTGCTCATTGGAAGGACTGATGTTGAAGCTGAAACTCCAATACTTTGGCCACCTGACGTGAAGAGCTGACTCATTGGAAAAGACCCCGATGCTGGGAACAATTGAGGGTGGGAAGAGAAGGGGATGACAGAGGATGAGATGGTTGGATGGCATCACCGACTCAATGGACATGAGTATGGGTAGACTCTGGGAGTTGGTGATGGACAGGGAGGCCTGGTGCGCTGGAGTCCATGAGGTCGCAAAGAGTTGGACGCGACTGAGCAACTGAACTGAACTGGTGGTCCAGTGGTTAGGACGCTGCGCTTTCACTGCCAAAGGCCCAGGTTCAATCCCTGGTCAGGGAACTAAGATTCCCACAAGTCTTCCGGCATGGCCAAAAACAAGTGTTTTGGTGAAGTGGGGAGGCTGACTCTCTGAAGCGCTCAGCATAGACCCTGGCTACATAAGAGAATATGGTTTGATTTTGCTTTAAAAATTAGGCATAATACAAAGAGGAAGGGGTTGAGGGAGGGATGGAGTGGGAGACTTAGGTTAGCAAATGTAAGCTATTATATTTAAGATGCATAAACAACAAGGTCCTACTGTACAGCACAGGGGACTATATTCAATATGCTGTGATAAACAATAATGGAAAAGAATATAAAAATAACAGAAATAAAGTTTAGAACCACAAAAAAATCAGGCATAACAATTTCCAGCGATTGCTTTTCCCATAAGTTCCCAATTTCCTAACTGAGGAGTGAATGTCATAGAATGAAATAATATAGGAGATAATGAATGTGCACAAAAGTTTTTTGCTCTGGGACTCAGTTAGAAGTGAAATAGCTCAGAGAAGTATGGTACGTGCAGTAAGGCTGTTAAGGTAGAGAATGTAAATTAACAGCCACCACCCCAGCAATAATTGTTCTAGTAGTGGGAGGAGCTGTGATCACTGTTAATTCAGTGCCAGTCAACCGTCAAGTTCAAACAAGTACCCTGATCCTACAGCCAGCCTGTGGAAACAGGCATTAGTGGCCCATTGTTAAACATCAGATCACTGAACAGAAATGAAACTTTGGAGCCATGCAGAATTGTTTCAGTCGTATGATTTTCATATTACTATTCTTAAAAATTTTTATTGGAGTACAGTGCTCTACAATGTTTGGTAGTTTCTTCTGTACAACAATGTGAGAAAGTTATATGTACCCATATAACCCCCTTTTTTACACATTTCCTTCCCATTTAAGTCACCACTGGGTAGTGGTGATTCATCATGTGGCTTTGTAAACAGGGGATTTGAGAACCGGAACCAGTTAGACTTCAGTGCCTGGGATTCCTTCCCTCTGCCATGCTCCTCTCTGCATCCTTGGTTCCTGGTGCAAGCATCACACTAGTAGGTGTGCAAATACTATATGGGGAAGGAAGTGAGGTGAGGGATTTGGAAACCATTATAATGTCTGTGTCCATGGTCAGGGATGGTCATTCCAAGTCAGCTCTGCGTTGCAGGCAATCAAGGCTAGGGTGCTGCCCGTGGAAGAAAAATGATGGAACAGGGTTGTGCTTTAGCAATCTGCACAGTACCAGAATTTCCACCCCCTTTTCTTTTTTAGCTTCAAAAAACCAAAAATAACATCAAGGGTTTGACAGGACACTGCCGTCTAGACATATGAATCACCTTGCATTTTCGTCTCACCCTCAGATCACTCTAGATGACACGACCGTGGCATGGACCACTTGAGTCCTCTGCCCTTTTCCTGGCAAACTTGTCTCAAAGCTCACTTCTGCCAAGAAATGCCTCTTTCCCAACAGGCCAAAACAATAACAGGACATGAAGCTGTCCTCTCTGCCGTGGGCTCCCCACTGGCTACATGACTTATCTGAGTCCTCAGGAGGAGAAAGACTCAGTCAGTGTGTGGCTGGAATGTTCTCCAACACCAATCACCATCATTATCATCATCACCATCACCACCGTCATCGTTACCATTATTATCCTCACCATCATTATCATCCTCATCATCACCACCCTTATCGCCATCATTATTATCACCATCACCTTCATCTCACCATCATCATCACCATTATCACCACCATCACTACCATCACCATCATCACCATCACCATCATATTATGATCTGCAGAGAGCAGGAGGCAGGATTTGCGTGAGTTTGGAAATTCACATTTGGAGTCAACCAAAGATGCGTCAGAAACCTCTGGACCAGGTGAGATTTGAGGTTTTATAGACACTAGCATATTTAATTTGGGTTCAGTTCAAACACCAGATCTCTGCAGGAACTAGGAGAGCCTGGAATAAGGGAAATGTCAATTGCAACCCTCAGAGGTAGGAATTAGGGTTTCCATTTTGTAGCTAAGGAGCGAGGCTTAGAGCTTTTGGTTTACTAAAGCGTGGCAATATAGCCAAATAAAGGCAAAGCTGGGTTTCAAACATCAGCTGACTAATGGTAAGCCACCGTCTTATCATTTTATCCCAGCGCTCCAAAATAGGCTGGTAGCATCCTCTCCGCCTTCCCTCCGCATCATCTAGCCTGTCCGGTGCTGCCTCCACATTCCTTCCTATGAGGAAACAGTATCGACCATTTCTGCCCTGATCGGGGAGCCTAGTGGGCTGCCGTCCATGGGGTCGCACAGAGTCAGACACGACTGAAGCGACTCAGCAGCAGTAGCATTTCTGGAGAGGTCTGGGATTGAAGTGAACAAAGAGCTCACGCCCTTCCTCTGAGCACCTGTGGCCTCTCTGATTAGTATGGATGATTTGGGTTAAAGAATCATCAAAGTTCCTTTTTCATCTTTGAGATCTCCATGCAGGTACCTTTTTTCCTAAATGTAGTAAGATGTTAAAATTCGAACGCGCCTGTGAGCTGGCTTGTTAGTCTTGATTCTTTGATTAGGAAGCACATGGAAAGTAAGAAATGGCTTGACATGAGCTGGTGGGATGGCAGGGGTCTGTGCCTCCTGGTGGCTTCTAGCAGTGTCCCCTCTTCCTGCAACCCCCACACACCTGCTTATACCTCTTTGCACCTTTCCTCATGCAATGCACAGGAGATTATTCCCCATCACCTGACCTGTACAGTGTTAGCAGTAGTATTAGTAGCTCAGTTGTGTCCGACTCTTTGCGATCCCACAGACGGTACCCTGCCAGGTTCCTCTGTCTATGGGGTTCTCCAGGCAAGAATACTGGAGTGGATTGCCATTCCTTTCTCCAGAGGATCTTTCCAACCCAGGGATCAAACCCGGATTGCCTGCATTGCAGGCAGATTCTTTACTGCTTGAGCTACAGGGAAGACATACAATGTTAACTGCCCCTCAAGATCCACTGCCCGGAAGATCTCCCTCTGGGACCTGGGGATTCCCTGTCCTCCACCTTTTATGCCTTTAATACTGATCTTGCAAATATTCACAGTGACCCTGGTGCTTTGTGCTAACGCTGTTACTAAATGTCTTATTAATAAACCCAGCCTGGGGTATCTTGACCATCAAAGAGCCGTAATCACCCAATTATGGCAATTATTTAAGTGGCCAGCATTCTTCAAGTCCACAAATATGAACACTGGAGTCAACCTTTGGAAAAATTTCAATGAAACTGCCTGAGAAAAACCACACAGCTGCGGCTGAATTAGACATGCTCTGAAATTACAAGGGTAAAGAGCATAACCTCCTGAAAAACAACTGCACTGCAAAGACATACGCTTGATTTCTGTTCAGTGACTGAAGTACATGAGAACAGAGGAGGTCAGAAGCTAATACGGTATTTCCTGTTTGCCTTAGTGAAAGCTGAAAAGTCACTCTTGGATATTCTGGACTCCACTTTGCACGTGTCTGGCTGTCACTCAACTTCTCTGCAATGAGGCTGGCAGCTGTTGAACCGAGATGTGAAAGTGGAGTGGAGGTGACACCCGAGGGGAAACAAAGTGAGCTAAACTACGAATACCATGATGACAGAAGAGAGCAGCAGGGGCCTGGCAGCGGGGACGTGGCATAAATGCATGAGGTCAGTGTCGCAACCTGGGGGGCACAGGGATGATGCTCTGAGTTTCGTTTCTCCACTGACACAGCCCTGAAGGTTTCTGACGCTGTCTTAAAACATGCAGAGATATCTAAGCCTTTACCAGCTGCCCCCATCTCATTCCTGCCTCTGCTGACAGTGGGACCATTATGACATCTCAGATTCAGAGCATTGACTATGGACTGTCTGTGCCTACACCACAGGTTCTGACGCCCACCTGACTATGTGTGTGTGTCTGTAGGGGGAAGGAGCTCTGCCTCAGCAGCCAACCTGACCAACGTCTCCTGGCATGAAGATTATTTTTAAAAATGTTTTATTTTGATTGAAGTATGTGCACGCATGCTCAGCTGTTTCAGTCGTGTCCAGCCCTTTGCAATCCTATGGACTGCAGCCCACCAGGCTCCTCTGTCCATGGAGTTCTCCAGGCAAGAATACTGGGGTGGGTTCCCATGCCCTCCTCCAGGGGCTCTTCCCAACCCAGGAATCGAATCCACATCTCCTGCAATGCTGGCAGATTCTTTATGACTGAGCCACCGGGGAAGCCCCAACTGAAGTATAGTTGAGTTACAACATCGTGTTCGTTTTAGGTGTACAGCACAGTTATTGAGTTACACACACACACACACACACATAGACACACACACACACACACACATATATATTTCTTTTTCAGATTCTTTTCCCATATAGGTTATTACCAAATATTAAGTAGAGTTCCCTGTGCTATATAGTAGGTCCTTGTTGGTTATCTATTTTATTTTATTTATTATTTTTTCAAATTAATATTATAAGTTTATTCAGAACACTTTAATTCACTTTTTTAATCTCCTTTTATCTCAAAGCAAAAATCTTAGTTCCTCATAACATATACATATTATATATTATACATTATATATTTCCTTTATTATTACACTTATATATTTATATATTACATTTATATATTTCCTAAATAATTACAAAGTTACAGTTACGTTATAATGACTACTAGCAGTGAAATGATAGTAGTGTATATTTGTTAATCCCAACCTCCTGATTTATTCCTACCCTTTCCCCCTTGAAGATATTTATGCATAATTACTGTTATTTGCCACCAAGCAGAAGACAGGCTAAATGAAAAACCACAGTTACCAAATATTGTGCCCATTTTCTCTAAACCAGTCACAACAAACAAACAACAACCACAACATCAACTGCAAGGGCTCTGGAGCTAGTGTGTTGCTTTTTGGGTGGATAATTCTTAGAAATAAGATGGGAAACTTATGGGAAATAAGACTGCTTCAAGTTAGGAGGAAGACGGATGGCAAAAGGATGACAGTTGTACTTCTGTTTAGTTGCTAAGTGGTGTCTGACTCTTGTGACCCCAATGTACTGGAGCCCGCCATGCTCCTCTGTCCACAGGATTTCCCAGGGAAGAATACTGGAGTGGGTTGCTGAGATCTCCTCACCCAGGGATCAAACCCATGCCTCCTGCATTGCAGGTGAAGTCTTTACTGCTGAGCCACCAGGAAAGCCCCCAAAGATGACTGCTTGCAGGATATCCTGCCCTCTCCTCCATCCCCGGCCCTGGAGCTGGTGGTCACATAGGACTGTTGGACCCCATAGAGGCCAATCTGGTCAGGCTCCCTTGCCACTGGACACCAGTATCCTGGGCTGCAAAGATGGCTTCATCTTTGGGGCTTTAGACATCTGAGGGGCAGCAAAGTGCTCAGAATCTCCCCTTCCCAGAACCACCCTACAGTGCGTGGTCAGAGTTAATAGTCACAAGTGTACATTACTGTAGGAATGAATAAAGAATGAATGAATCAGTGAGTAACCTGGGCTAACCCAGGCATTTGGGTCTGGATGGGGTAAGGAGATGCTGGAGTAACCACAAGTGCCTCCAGAAGGACACACAGGTCCCCAGCTTGACATCAATGCCTCTGTACCCAGCACTCTTACTCCAGCCCTGCCCCATCTTTCTCCAGAGCACTCAGCACCACCTGACTTACTCTATTTTGTTTGTTTGCTTCCCAACAAAGAGGTAAGCTCCACAAAGGCTGGGCTTTTCATTTGCTTAGGTCACCACTATTTCCATAGCAGCCAGAACAGTGCCTGACACACAGCAGTCCCTTGGCGGATTTTGTGTCATGAGTGAAGGGCTGTCTCTGTCTTCCTAGAATGGAGGGGTCCCTGTGGCCCTATGTCCAGAGTGCCCTCACCCTCTGGAGAAGAACTGTTGGTGGCAGCAATGGGTCATGGCACGTTCAGGGCTCAGGGAAGAAAAAGTGAGCAAGGAGGCCCATCAGGAGGGCTGGGCATGCTGGGGCATCGCTAATTAGGGCGACCTTGGCCATGCCTTCATGTTCACCACGGGCCTGAAAAACACATACCAGTGTTTCCCGGAAAGAAGATACCCCTCCAATTTCCAGAATGCCCGAGTTAGACGAGAAAATAACCACTGATGGTTTTCACCAACGTTAAGAGTTTGCTTTCAGCTGAAGGAGAAGCTGACAATTCACAGCAAGAGACCCGGCCTTCTAGGTCTGCACTCCAAACAAAGAAACGATATGAGATGGGCACATGTTCTGTGCCGTTATATAATTAGCATTCCGACTCTTACTTTTGAAAGCAGCTTTGATTAGATCAGGGTTGGACTCAAAAACTTTCAGAGGCTCCCACTGCCTGGGGAATAAAGCCCCAGTCCCTTGACCCAGCGCCTAACAGTCTCCCCATGGCTAGTGGTACGGTAAGTCCATTAACTGATTGCTTAGTCTTGCTGTCAACTGAAGCCTGTCCTTGCACTCAAGCCGCAGCGCAGACAGTCTGCCCTGCCTTCTCCTCCTTACACACCATTCTGCTTTTCATACGGGCGTCTCTCCCACGTGGATGTGAGCCCCTAAGTTCAGGAACAACATCTGTGTCACTGACAGATGCCCGCATGCCTCGTGGATGAAAAGTGTCACCTGCCATGTCAGTAAACAAAGGATGTTTCACCCGTCAGGCTGTCACATTAGAGCCACCCCGACAGTGAGCACGGAGGGGACTCAGGATGGAAACAAACAGGATACCCATCATCAAGCCACCGCCAACCCTGCACCCCGAAGGGACTCAGGATGGGAAAGCAGAGGATACTGGCCCCAGGTAGCTGAGCTGTATCAAAGGAATGATTTCAAAGAGCCCAGACTCTTACATCTTGCCATATATAGGAAAGGGCTAAATTCCTTAACTCTGAGATACATGGTTTTCTTTAATTAACAGTAATCTTTTAATGGGCCTTTCCAGGTGGCACAGTGGCAAAGAATCTGTCTGCTAATGCAAGAGACACGGGTTTGATCCCTGGGTTAGGAAGAACCCTTGGAGTAGGAAATGGCAACCCGTTCCACTATTCTTGCCTGGGAAATCCCATGGTCAGAAGAGCCTGGCGGCTACGGCCCATAGGGTTGCAAAGAGAGGACACGACTGAGCGACTAAGCATGAAGGCAATCTTTGGATGTTCTGCCTATCTGGTCTTTGTTGCAAAAACTCCTATATATTCTGGCTCCTCTCATACCTCCTCAGAGTAATTCTTTAGTGCTGAGAGGCTGTATCCCAGGCTTAAGTCCTTAGAATGTCTGCTGAATAAAATATAATTCTCAACTCTTATGCTGTGTATTTTTTTCAGTCGAATCCTTGACACACAGACATTGGGCTTGTGCTTGTTCAGCGGGCCTGGCCTCCACTTGCCCTCAGTCCTATCCTTGACAGAGGGATCGTGGTACAGTAAGCCCCCTACATGTGGACAAGTTCTGTTATGACAGCGCGTTTCCAAGTCCAGTTTGTTCATAAGTCCAACAAAGTTAGCCTAGGTACCCAACTAATACAAAAGTCTCCTCACAGAAGTAACAAATAAACCTCTTTACACCAGGGCTTCCCTGGAGGTTCAGCTGGTAAATAATCCACCTGCAATGCAGGAGACCTGGGTTCAATCCCTGGGTTGGGAAGATCCCCTGGAGAAAGGATAGGCTACGCAATCCAGGATTCTTGGGCTTCCCTTGTGGCTCAGCTGGTAAAGAACCAGCCTGCAATGCAGGAGACCTGGGTTCGATCCCTGGGTTGGGAAGATCCCCTGGAGAAGGGATAGGCTACACACTCCAGGATTCCTGGGCTTCCCTTGTGGCTCAGTTGGTAAAGAACCAGCCTGCAATGCAGGAGACCTGGGTTCAATCCCTGGGTTGGGAAGATCCCCTGGAGAAGGGAACAGTTACCCACTCCAGTATTCTGGCCTGGAGAATCCCATGGACGGTATAGTCCACAGCCTTGCAAAGAGTCGGACATGACTGAGCAAACTTTACTTTCACACACACACACACAAAAAAAAAAACACAGAAAATAAAGAAAACATTTTAAATCTTACAGTACAGTACCTTGAAAAAATACAGTAGTACAGCACAATAGCTGGGCATGTTCTCATCTTTGAAAGTTTGCAACTTGAAGGTTCCTATGTGGGAGACTTACTGTATTGCTAAAGATCCAATCTGATGACTTTTCTGCCATCCCCAGCTCCTCCCAACATTCACACCATAATCTAAACCTCTCTGCATGCACTGGAGTCACAGAGTCTGCTCCCACTGCCCTCCCCTCCTCCTGGGATCAGAGCTTCTCAGGCACCAGGCTCTCCGCCAGCCTTAGTGCATTTCATACCCCCCCAGGATTCAGCACCTACAGGTCCAACTGCTCGTCTTCTAAGAGACTGCTCCTTGGTCATTTCCTCCAAGAAACCTCCCATCTGCCCCCGGACCCAAGTACCTGGGCCTCTCCCCTGGGGGCCCTGTGCATACCCTCATCCCGTTTGTCTACCGGACTCTTCCAGGGATGTGAGCTCCTTGAGGACAGGGACCATGGATAATTGTGTCCCTGGGGAGATGTACAATTACCATTTCCAGAAGGCACAGGCCTCCAGATTGGGACACCCTGCTCATTAGACTTTGAACGTTACAGCTGTAAGAGCCCTTGTGGATCCCGCGTAAGTCTGTCCAGCCAGGAGCACACACCTGGCCCCTCAGGACAGAGACAGACAGGAGGCGCGAAAACTGTGTTCTCCCCTTTCCTGGCTCAGAACGTCTGTGGGTGTTTCTGAAGCAGAGTCACCTGGCTATCTTCCAGAAGGCTGAAACTACAAAAGGCAGAAGGAAACACTGGTCACCACGGCATTGTTCACTTTTCTGGCAGCCCCATGTTAGCAGAAGGTTCTAGCGCTGGCTCATGAAAAGAGGTCACCACTGGGAGAAATTTCTGAAAGACCTGATAAGGTCGCGAGTGCCCCAGATCTGCTCTGGCTGATTCCTGCTTGCCGTGGCGGCCTCTGGGATCAGAGACACCGTCCACCTGTCTCAGGGTCAGAGAAGCTAGAAGGCTGTATGTCATCACCATGCCTGCCCATGACAGTCTTTCCAGGGTCACTAACCTGACATAGTTTCCCCTGCATGCCTCCCTCTGGCGCCCAGCTTCACACGGACTCCTGGAAGCTGAACCCCCTCTCAGGTCACGCCTGCAGTTTCCATAGCACCCATATGCATCCCTCTGGTCAGAAGCCTCCCCGAGTACTGAGCACCTCAGGGCATCTCTGTGGCTGGCTGTCAGTGAGAAACAGGGACGGTGAGGGTGGGGATGTTGATGATCTGGGGAAAGAAGGAAGTTTTTAGCAGGTTACTGCGGAGACCACAGGCTTGAGGCTGAAAATTCAGGACAGCTGGGTTTGGGAGGTTTTCACACCCACTCCAATTCTTGACAACAATGCCTGATATCAGGAAGGCCTGATCATTCTAGAATGCCTTGTGCAGTCAGCAGACCTGCAAACTGATTTCTTTTTATTTATTTATTTTGGTTGCAATGTGAGTCATGTGGGATCTTAGTTCCCCAACCAGGGATCAAACCCACGCCCAGTGCATTGGAAGCGCAGAGTCTTAACCAATACACCACCAGGGAAGTCCCTGCAAGTTCATTTCTGCAAGGTGTAATACCTGCATGAGTCTGCAGGGGTGGGCAGTCCTGGCAGACCCACTCCTGCAGTTTAAACAGGCCAACATGAGTTGGCCTAACGCTGTGCCCTAAAGGCTGTGAAATGCCATAAAAATGCCAGGAACTATCACCGTCTTGTGATGTCCCCTATGGCGTACAAGGCAGCCCATGCTTACCCCATGGAGGATATCACAAGACGGTGATCGTTCCTGGCATTTTTATGGCATCTCACAGCCTTTATGGCACGATGTCTCATTTGATCATATAACAATCTTTTGTGCTAAATGGTGCAAGTGTCATCACCCTCTGTTTACAAACGAGCATCTGAGGCTCCTGGAGCTTAAAAGACTTGCCCAAGGAGCCTCCCCTTCCTCGTAAGTGGCAGCAGATCAGGACTCAAACATCCTTGGGGCCCAAAGAGAGTCACCTGCCAATTGATATGGTATGGTGAGTCCTGCTTCCTACATTTCAGCAGATCAGCAGCATTTTAAAACCCCTGTAACTGAGATTCAAGAACTCCAGGGCCTTGACGGTCCAAGGGCAGCCCGTGGGCCAGCAGCACCAGCAACTCCTGGGAGCTCATTAAGAAAGCAGAACCTCACGTCCAACCAGACCTACAGAATCATCGTCGGCCCATCAGCAAGATCCCAGAGACTCAGAGTTTGAGCAGCTCAGAGTTTGAAGCAATATATGATTTCTTCCCCGTGCTTTGCCTGACTTTGCTAGCCTCGTGTTGGGGAACTAGCCTCAGTGGGGAGGTCGCGAAGGAAAGAAACTTCTACCTGATTGTTTCCTGAAAACCACTAGAAAAGTTGGCTTATCTGGCCAGCTTCACCTTTTTCCTTCTCTCCCCAGCTTCCTGCTGAAACTTTCACCCAGAGATACATCTGCTCAGTCGACTCTAGATTTTCCATTCATTTCAATAAAAGTACAAACATGGAAGATGCGGTTTCAGTTTGCCTTGATTTCTGGGAACGCTAATATCTGTTTAAAGAACTCCCAATGTGATAGGGGATTAAAATGTACAAATTACTGACACCAAAAAGGACCCAGTGGGGCTGCTGGCACAAAAGCTTTTCTATATCCCCTGAGAAATGGAGTATTTCCTGTATAGCAGTAAACAAGGATGCCACAGTTATCAGGGATTCCAGCCCTCTGGGGCACTCGGGAAGGAAAGAAATGCCTGCACAATCTGGCAGCCACTAGGCTGCAGCCCCTCCCTGTGCTGAGCACTGAGGATCTCACGACGTGAAGAAACACAGGATACGGCCCCTAGGGTAGCTGAGATCCATATGAAAGGAATGATTTCAGGGAGCCCAGACTCTCGCATCTTGTAGAAAAGTGCTAAACTCCTTAACGTGGGATATCTGGTTTTCTTTAATTCACAAAAATACTTTTGATGTTCCGATTACTTGCCCTTAGTTGCAAACTTCTATATAACCTGACACACCTATACCCGCTTCCATCCCACTCCCACCCCCTACCCCGGCTCCTAGGAGCAGTTCTCTCAGGTTACTTGAGATGCTGTCTCCCAGCCCCGAAATCCTAAAAATCCCCACTGAATAAAACATAACTCTCAACTTTTAGGTTGTCACTATTTTTTAAGTCAACACCCCCAGTTTTTGATTCCAGGAATCAGGCTTCATTCAGCCTCCATGACCTTTCCTGAGTTCCAAAGAGCAGGTTCAAATAGATGCTAATCAGGGAATGGAGGGGATTCGGAGATGAGGAAGGAACCGGCAAGAAACAAGAGTGCAGCCTTGGGGCAGGGTCCTGGTTCCCCTCCAGGGATGCACAGAAAAATAAGATTGAGCCATTCTGCAGATACTGAAACCCCCACCAGGTGGGAGAAGTTAACTGTGTGCTGCCCACAAGCATGTAGACCCCAGACCCATTAGAACAACAGAAGGTTGATGAAGCTGACTCCCACTTTCCTCACTACCAACCCATCAGAAGAATGTCCGTGAGCTGATCACATCCTCTCTGAACCATTAAGATGAAACTCCTCACCCTGCGCTCCAGGTCAGGACACACAGTTCTGAGGGCATTAGTCTGCTGTGGTCCTCTTTGCCTGGCAAAGCAATAAAGCTATTTTTTTCTACTTCACCCAAAACTCTGCCTCTGAGATTTAATTTGGTATTGGGGTATGGAGGCCTGATTTGGCTTCACTATTAGGTATAAAACAAACTACATGGATATACAGTATAATGTGGGGAAACAGCCAATATTTTATAATAACTATAAATGGAGTATAGCCTCTAAAAACTGTGAATTACTAGCCTGCACACCTAAAACTTATATAACATTGTACATCAACTAAATGTTAATAATTTAAAAAAAAAAAAACAGCCAATAAAAAAAGAACTCCCAGTTTGAGATGTGACATAGTCATGAGTTTCTAGGTAAAGTCTGTGATGTTAACATTTTCCTCTCCCTTTTCTGAGAAAGAATATTCTTTCACTCCTCCAGTGGTGTGCCTAGATTAACTGACATGCCCGATCATCGACTGGTAAAATCAGCAGTTCTGTTTAGACACAAGCAGAACACAATTTATAACCAGAAAGATTTTTTTTTTAAGTGGTGAGCTCAGCTTTAGTACAGAAATTGGGCAAGGTTTTACCTGGCTTCTCTAATCAAGTTATGGTTTTGCCCCCTGCCCTCCACTGTTCTTCAGCTGACATAATAATCATTATGATTCTCTTCTGATTTTTCCCAAATATTTTTAACAGGCAGACCATAAGCTGAAATCAAGGTGTGACATCTTTCTATGTTTAATCTGCTTCAATGATCTTTCATGTTTTTTCCCCGTAGACCTTTTAACCAACTGACCCTGGTTCCTTCTGTGTTGTTTTCAGCACAATTAATTAATGGTGCTGGGCCTGCACTAAATGGCCAGTGATGCCAGTCTTGTCCCAAAGTGAGCGTCATGTTAAAGACACGTGTTTAGGGCAGTAGCTGGTGTTGCCTCTCAGGGATGCCCTCTTTGAGTCCACATGTTTGAACGAAGCAGAGAAAGACCATTTCATCTTCCCTCCAGTAATTCTCCATGAAGAAAGGGCACATACACCCATTCTGCAAGAGGCAGTAGCATACTATCCTACTCTGTTTAAAGAAAGGCAAACTCCTAATTACAAACTGAATACACTCAGGGCTACTTTACTATTAATGCATTATTTACTGAATATTTGCTTTTCTCTGTGACTAAAAGCAGGCCATTATTTCTCTCTTGACTTTGGGACAATCTGGGGCTCTGTTGAAGTTTCTAAATCAATCTGTTTCAGTCTGCTTTTAGCTGCTGTTCAGAAGAGGTACATTAAGTGCCTCTCGAGTGATTTCTGGCTGGGCCATGAAGCCACTGCTTTAAGTCAACACTGACAATGCCCCAGGCCTGGGCTCCGGTTCTGGGTTCCAGGCTGCCACATGGCTATCTTCAGAACTCGCTCCCAGTCCTTTCCACTAAGGGATGCTGGTCACTGAAAGCTCACCAGTGCTCCTTCCTCTAGAACAAGTGCTCTGACTTACCACTTGGCCTTTTAAAGGAGCCAGTCCAAATTATCTCTGAACATTCAAAAACGTTGGCGCCTCACACCTCCAAGCTGAATTTGACATTGACAAAATGGTAGAATCTCAGAAAAAAATTCTGATCAGCATGTAACCTTCATTCCTAAAACCTCTTTACGCCTGGAACTCAATGATGTTTTTTGTCTACCTTGCAACTTCTAAAGGCAACTTTTCAGACCAGGGCTGAAGTTTGAACCAGATGGTAAATGGGACAAGGTGATTGTACAGGGGGTTTGGTGGCATGGAAGTAAGGGGGTGGGGTGGAAAGAAGGCAGTGGTGAAGGAGTGAACAACCCTCAACTTCCAAATTTTTTTCCACTTCTGAGGCTGATGAAAGAGAAATTCCCCAGGCCCACCTAGTCACCTTGACCAATATTCTTTCCTGTTTTTTTTTTTTTTCCTGAGTAGATCTGATTTGGGCCAATAGTAAGGTCCCTGACATAGTCACAGAGGACCTCAGCTTTGGGTGACCATGAGATCTAGGGATGGGCATAGTTGATAACCCAGGGCCAACACTAAGCATCTGACTCTGGAGGAGGTTGGGGCACTCTGCTGTACATTGTGGCAGAGGGCTGGCATCTGGACTTCTGACCTCTTTTAAAGGGAGGTCATTTCAATGAGAAAATATGCATGCGTAAATACAGTCAACAAAGTTCAGACAATGCTTTGACTTTGATAGGCAACACTGCCAGATATTCAGACACCTGCCTCCAACCATATAATCAAAAGAGGAAATGTCTTGTGCCAAGAGGAAATCAATAATCAAGTGTTTGCCATGAGCACCCGCGGGGTCGAGAAACTAAGTTACAGGGAGTAGCCATCTCACGTGGCTCCATGGACCTATCCTCAGCCCAGTCTGAGGAGGATAACAGAACCATACAGTTTTCCCGTTTCTACCCTTTCTGGGGACTTACCACAGCCCATCTCTGGAAGCTGCTGCCTTCTCTCACCTACTAGAAAGGAATTCCTGGGGTGAAGAGCTAGAGGCGGAGGAAGGGTGTTCACCACTTCTGAAAGGAATGAATTCCGATGCTGGAACCTCACTAAGACAACGAGTGACACGGTGACTTCTCCCTACCGTGTCTGCTGGCCCATCTCATCACCCACCCAGCAGCATCAGCGTTCCGGAGAGCAGCCCCACGCTGAGCCAGCATCCCAGGGGAGGTGCCTACCTGTATCTCTGCTTCACTGACTGCTTCTCCGCTGACTTGTAGATGTGCCCCGCGTAGTACAAGGGGAAGAATAAAAAGTTCCAGTTGGTGGCAAACCACGTCAGGGTGAAGGGAGCATCGAACTTCCTGAAGGTCAGCTTGGCGAGCTGCGTGGCGCCCGCCCAGGAGGCGCACACACACAGCGCCACCGCCACACCCCAGAAGATCTTCTTGAGCTGCGCGCGGGAGCATCTCCAGCAGCGGCGGCTCGATCTCCCACCGGGCTCGGTCCCCGCCGGCGCCTGGGCCTCCGCCGGGCCCGGGGAGTCCCGGGGGCGCTCCTCCCCTGGCGGCAGAGAAGGGAGAAGTTAACTGGGGCCTCCACACCTTCACGCGGCCAGGCCGAACGGGGTTGGGGTGCGGTTGGGGTGCGAGGGATGCCAGGAGGGTAACTGACTCCCTCACTGCTATAGTCATTGCTACCCTGGGGAGGAGAGGTCGGGGGTGTGTGGGGGGAATGGGGGCCTGGAGACAGCTTCCTGAAACAAAACTTGAAGACATCGTCTCTGGTTTTCTTGTCCTCTAGAATTGTTATTGTTTGATCGCCAAGTCGTGTCCTACTCTTCCCCTAGAATCCTCTAGAAGCTTGAACCCCCAAAAATGGTTCAGTCGTGGGCTGGCAGCATCAGCACCATCCCCAGCTTGTTGGCAATGCAGAATCTCAGGAACCCTGGCATCAGAATGTGTATTTCAGCAGGTGATCTCTGTGCACACCTGGAGAAGCGGAAACATTTCTCCAGAACGCAGAGTGGCTGAAATATTTTACCAAATATTTCACTAATATTTCAGCTCACAGGGACTGATGTGCCACTCCGGTGGTGGGCGGTGCTAGGGGCTAGGGATTCCCTCCTGAGAAGGTCATAGGCCTTGACCTCTAGAAGCTCCTGTTACAGTGACAGAAGCTCCTCCTTGCCTGGCACTTAAGGGCATGGATGCCAAGAGTCTCATCTTCTTTCACATGCAGAGCAAAAACAGATCGTCCTGGAACTTCCCTGGTGATCCAGTGGCTAAGACTCTGCCCTTCCAAAGTAGGGGGTGTGGCTTTGATCCCTGGTCAAGGAGCTAAGATCCCACATGACTGTGGGGTGTGGCCAAAAAAAAAGAAATAGGTATCTGTCACTCATTGGAAAAGACCCTGATGCTTGGGAAGACTGAGGGCAAGAGGAGAAGGGGACGGCAGAGGATGAGATGGTTGGATGGCATCACTGACTCAATGGACATGAGTTTGAGCAAACTCTGGGAGATGGTGAAGGACAGGGAAGCCTGGCCTGCTACAGTCCATGGCGGTCTCAAAGAGATACAGCAGGAGAGACTGAACAACAACCCTCTTACTCCTCTATTTGCTCTTACTGACTCCTGGCTGATGGCCGTCAGTCCCACTGTGAAGTGTTACTTAAAAACCACAGCCTCTGGCAGCTGGTGCTCTGAAAGCCCTCCAATGATGGGCTGGAGGACCATGTGACTTCTGGAAGCCAGGCTGCAGCCCAGAGCGTGGCTATGCAGCAGCACTGTTCCCACAGACCATGAGAAAATGGAAAAGGCACTCTCTTCCACTGTTTGGTTTCCATTCATGATTGTGTGCAGGTCAGTCAGCTGGAAATTTAAACAGAACTGTAACTTGTATAAGATGTGACCATGGGTGGGGGCGAATTTCCAAGAGATGGCCTACTTGCCTTTTATATGATCAGCCAGGCACTCAGCTGAAAGACGGCAGACCCTGCAGTGGTACAGGAGATGGGTACAAAGTATATTGGGGTCAAATGGTACTCTATGGAAGCTGTTTAAACTTCATTGCAATTTCAATAGCTCTAATACTATGTCACCCTGCTTATTTAACTTCTATGCAGAGTACATCATGAGAAACGCTGGACTGGAAGAAACACAAGCTGGAATCAAGACTGCCAGGAGAAATATCAATCACCTCAGATACACAGATGACACCACCCTTATGGCAGAAAGTGAAGAGGAACTAAAAAGCCTCTTGATGAAAGTGAAAGAGGAGAGTGAAAAAGTTGGCTTAAAGCTCAACATTCAGAAAATGAAGATCATGGCATCCGGTCCCATCACTTCATGGGAAATAGATGGAGAAACAGTGGAAACAGTGTCAGACTTTATTTTTGGGGGCTCCAAAATCACTGCAGATGGTGACTGCAGCCATGAAATTAAAAGACTCTTACTCCTTGGAAGAAAAGTTATGACCAAACTAGATAGCATATTCAAAAGCAGAGACATTACTTTGCTGACTAAGGTCCGTCTAGTCAAGGCTATGGTTTTTCCTGTGGTCATGTATGGATGGGAGAGTTGGACTGTGAAGAAGGCTGAGCACCGAAGAGTTGATGCTTTTGAACTGTGGTGTTGGAGAAGACTCTTGAGAGTCCCTTGGACTGCAAGGAGATCCAACCAGTCCATTCTGAAGGAGATCAGCCCTGGGATTTCTTTGGAAGGAATGATGCTAAAGCTGAAACTCCAGTACTTCGTCCACCTCATGGGAAGAGTTGACCCATTGGAAAAGACTCTGATGCTGGGAGGGATTGGGGGCAGGAGGAGAAGGGGACGACAGAGGATGAGATGGCTGGATGGCATAACGGACTCGATGGACGTGAGTCTGAGTGAACTCCGGGAGTTGGTGATGGACAGGGAGGCCTGGTGTGTTGCGATTCATGGGGTCGCAAAGAGTCGGACACGACTGAGTGACTGAACTGAACTGAATACTATGAAACCAAGTTTTATATATTACACTATCTGAAATATAATAATTCTTTTTAAAATATTTATTTACTTATTTGGCCATGCCCGATCCTAGTTGTGGCACTCAGATCTTGGTAAAAGCATAGCATGTGAGATCTCTAGTTGCAGCAGCAAGGATTGAACCCAGGTCACTGAACTGGGAGTGTGATGTCTTAGCCACTGGACCAAGGGAAAGTCCCAGAAATATAATAATTCTGTGAAGCAAAATCCTGATTCAAGGTAGCTTGTTACATGTTTTTATTGTTTAGTTGCTAAGTCACGTCTGACTCTTTGTGACCCCCATGGACTATAGCCTGCCAGGCTCCTCTGTCCCTGGGATTTCCCAGGCAAGAATACTGGAGTGGGCTGCCATTTCCTTCTCCTGGGGATCTTCCTGACCCAGGGATCGAACCCTCGTCTCCTTCATTGGCAGGCAGATTCCTTACCACTGAGTCACCTGGGAAACTCCAGCCTATTACATAGGTGTTAGCTAATCCTAGCATTAATTGCTAAGTCTGGCTGTATCTCTCTGTTGTGTTTTTTTGCCACACCACGCAGCCTGTGGGATCTTAATTTCCTGATGAGGTATCAAATCCAGGTCCTCAGCAGTGAAAGCAGAGTCCCAATCACTGGATTGCCACGGAAGTCCTGGGTTGTATCACTTTTAGCCAAGGGTAATCCAAAGCCTTATGTAGCTGGCCAAGGAGGGACAATGTCCTTTACTGACCCAAATCCTTGACACCGTCTAGTAAATATATTGTGCTTCTGTGCTTGCTTTATTAATATTTATTCTCCCTCCTCCTCTTTTCATGTATGCATATATCTGAGTCAGAAAGCACCTGACCACCTCTGAGCTGCCAACAAGTTGTGTGTTTCTGGCATGGGCTGCAGAGA
Source organism: Oryx dammah (assembly GCF_014754425.2). NCBI lineage: Eukaryota > Metazoa > Chordata > Mammalia > Artiodactyla > Bovidae > Oryx > Oryx dammah. The sequence goes on from NW_024070190.1 coordinate 8,362,509, forward strand.
GGGGAGAAGCAGAGAGGGCAAAAGCAAGGAGGATCCCTCTCCTTCTGCCTAATACCCTTCCGCTAGGACATCGTGTCTTTGTTCACAGTGAATCCCTACAACTTCCATTTTCAGACAGAAGCACACAGGTTTCAGTGTATACACTAACTCCCTGACATTTGGGGTGAGCCTCTGCAACCCGTCACTGCTGAGTGTTCAAGCAGTGTTAGGGCTGGGAGATACCTTGACCACCAGCATCAACTATCAGAAACTCATACCAAAAAGATAATTACAGAGATGAAAGGAAAAATGTCCACATAGAAAGGAAATGCAGTTTCACAGTATTAACTGGCCATTTAAGAATAGAACCTAGAGGAGGCTGAAAAAAAATTCAGGCTCCTAACATGTTTTTTCATCCAGTTTTGCCAATTAAGTTTGAAAACTTAAAGAATGAAGCAATGACTGATGCTATGCAGTGTTACAATGAAGGTAAAGTCACCAAATCATGTCATATTGTACTGTTAGGACTTCCTGGTGGTCCAGTGGGTAAGATTCTGCCTTCCGATGGAGAAGATGCAGGTTCAATCCCTGGATAGGAAAGATCCCAAATGCCGCAAGGGGGGGAAAAAAACCAGCCAAACAAACAAAACAAATTGAGCTCATAAAAAGTGTAAAATTAAATCTCTCTTTTAAAAGACTGGACTATTTAAATGTCTTTATATATTTGGATTAAAGAAATTATATCCAACTTTTTAACCTCTTGGCTCATTTGACCAGGGCATATTGATAATACACAAGCAAAATAAAGACATTCTGCATTCTATTATTAAAAAATAAGATAGAACTATGTTTCCCTAAGTATAATGCAATTAACAGGTACAGTATTATCAGAAAGAAGGATCCCAGGATCAGAAGTTTGGGAAACAGATTCTTTTGCTACACGACTAACAGATGTAGTGGATTTCCAAAAGGCAGCTGGAGAATGTGTGCTTCCCATATTATTTCAACATAATACCTGTGGTAGGACTGGGGTCCCCTAGAACACACTTTTGGAAACACTGGAATAGACCATAAAGAATTAGAGGTATTCAAACCCAATGCATTGCAAACTTTCCATTTCATGGCCCGGAGTCTCATAGAGTGATAAATCACTTACCAATTTCATTACCTCACTCATTCCTAATCCTTCTTTTAAACTAGACCTACCTCATGTAAACTAAAATATTCTTTACAAAATCATTACAAAAGTATTTCCTAGTATAAATAAAAACAGTGCACTGCATATTCGAATCTTAGTACCTAGAGATATCACTGGACATTTTGCTGCATTTTCCCCAGCAAAATTTGTATCTTCGCACAACACATACACATTCACACACAACAAAACTGGGATTATACTGTATTTTTGGCCACCAGTCATCTAGCCAGATGCATAAGAGCACGTATTTCTAAATCTCACAGGGCTGCATATACTGCAACATCCTAGGAGCACTTCAATCTGCTAGGAAGTTACCACGAAGCGTCTGCCCTGTGCCAAGAACTTTGGTGGTCAATAAATAAATATAAAACATGGTTGCATCCTGCTCTTCAGGAACTTACAGTCTATCTGGGAGTGACAAAACAGATCTATGAAAGAATTACAGAACAATTACAAATGGAGAAATTTTGACTGCAAGGCAAACTCTGAAGAGAGTGACACCAGTGTGGCCGTGGTCCCAGAAAGATCAGAGGAGGCAGAAGCTTGGCTTGGGTATTGCAGGATAGAAAGGATGAAGAACAAGAGAAGCAAAGATCAGGATCAGGACCTGGTCTGCCCCAAGAGTGGTGAGGAAGATGGTGAGCTCTGAAATCCGCCACTGCCTTGCATCACTGCAATGCCCAATCTTGCTCTGGCCAGATACACAGCAGGAGAAGTTGCCAGGCTAGCAGAAGAGACTAGCAAATTCAGATTTTGGAATTTACTTTTTCTAGGAAGTAAACATACATTATACACGCCCCAGTGTCCATAACAAACAGATAAAATTAGAGAATAAAGATAGAATGACACAATGAATTTGGTTAGCAGATGTGTTTACTCTCCTGTATTTGAAAGGCAGCAAACACATCCCATCCCAGGCTACCGTTCTCAAGGCCATTTTCAGCAGCTGTCCAACTGATGCTGGATTTCAGAAAGGGAGAATGACACCGAGGGGGCCAGTTTCCCCTTTCAAAATCCTCTTGTATATTCCTGTGCAAGAAATTCTGGTTTATTTTCTCTCCCCTCCTAAATTACAAGTGACTCCTCCGTACCAGTGACTTCGTGGTCACAGGAACACAAGTGACCAAGTGTTTGTTGTCACTCTTTATCACCCCTGAAAGAGGCACTGCAGAGTGTCACAAAGAAATCAGGGCTGAATGAGCCTCATGCTGCGTCCTGTCTCAGCTCCTCTGACCGTGATGACACAATTAAAATACTCTTTATGTCATCCTCACTCGCCAAGACCCCCTTCCCACTAACAAGCCCTCTATTTATGATCTTGAATTGGCCATCCTAACCTTGCACTTGAGCCAAGGGTTCTGGGCTCAGTGCAAAGGAGATGATACATTTTGACCCCATGGTTGTACTGACAGACGTGGTCATTGTGGTATCATGCACATCCCTTTGGCTGTGTTGTTTCTACACGTGCTGTGTACACCACTTGATTCACTTGAAATAGCTGGGGGACAGGTGGGCGTTTCCCGGTTACCGTCACTGGAGCTGCTTCCACTGAGCATTTTGGAGAAAGGTGTGTGTGTGTGTAGGAAGAGTGTTCTCCTACACACAATGCATATTCCACGGCATGCTAAGATATAACCATACCTGTGTGTAAACTGCCATCCTGAGCTGTGTTCATCCATGCTAAGTTGCTTCAGTCGTGTCTGACTCTTTGTGATGCTACGGACCGTAACCTTTCAGACTCCTCTGTCCATGGGATTCTCTAGGTAAGAATCCTGGAGTGGGTTGTCATGCCTTCCTCCAGGGGTCTCCCTGACCCAGGGTTCAAACCCACGTCTCTTCAGTCCCCTGCATTGATAGGTAGTTCTTTACCACTAACATCACCTGGGAAGCCAATAATTATTATAATATTATATATTATAATCAATTAACAGAGTGGGTTGCCAGTCCCTTCTCCAGGGGATCTTCTCAAACCAGGGACTGAACCCAGGTCTCCTGCATTGCAGGTGAACTCTTCACTGTTTGAGCCAGTGTTCAGTGTCACGCAATTTGCTGGAACCAGACATTAGTCCTACTTGCAAAATCATATCTGATAGTTCTCTCTTAAAAGGGATCTAGAAAGATTTGCACTCTTCAGTCAAGCAGTACCTAGAGGCTGTGTTCCTACCTAGCAGAAGGAAACTCTTGGAGGTCTGGTTCAGTGGCTAACTCATTCTGGGACCCAGGCAAGCCCTCTGTCCCATGAGGTGTCTATTGTTTTTTGCTGAGAAAATTATGAATTGAGGGCCTTTTTGGGTTTAGTTAGTGAAAGTCATTTCTCCAACAAGAAAGCAAGAACAACTGGAAAATCACTCACTGTAAACTTCAAATTCCCATAAAATGGCTCCTCCAAGCCTCTGAGAGAACACAAATGGTGACTTCTCTAGTGGTCCAGTGGTTAAGAATCCACCTTCCAATGTAGGGGATGTGGGTTCAATCCCTGGTCAGGGAATTAAGATCCCACTGGCCTTCTGCTTGACAACTACTGAGCCTGCAGGCTCTAGAGTTTGTGTTCTACAACTAGAGAAATGTCCACGTGCTGTAACAAAGACCCAGCACAGCCAAAAAAGAGAGAGACAGAACACAAATATTTCTTTTTCGAGGTCCCCTAGAAAAAGCAGATGCTTACTGACTCTTTCTCTGAAGAAGTAGCCAGGAAGTTCTGCACTTAGAAAGTGCAAGAGTCACTGTCTTAAGGATAAGGGACTCAGAGCTGGACTCAAGGATAACCCACAGGCTGGCCTGGTCCCAGCCTCCTGGAAGTGGAGGGGTTATCATCCTGAAGAGAACAGAAGAGACCGCCCCATGACACCTCCATCAGTAAGACCTACACGGTTAATTTTTCAAAGCTTTTTTTTGAGGACTAATTTTCCTAACTGCAAAATTCACTTGTTTCAGAAGTGCAATTCATGATTCTTAGTAAATCTACAGAATCGTGAATCTATCAGCCCATCCAGTCTTAGAACACTTCCACCATCTCAAAATGGGTCCTCATGTGTGCTCTGAAGTCACTCCCCAGCCCCCTGCCCCCATCCCAGGCAACCACAAATCTTCTATCACTACAGATTTGCCTACTCTGGTTTTTTCATATAAATTTGTCGACTTTTGCATCTTTTTACTCGGCATAATGTATTTGAGGTTCCTCCATGGCACTCCTGGCCTGCGGCAGGAGTTCATTCTTTTTACAGCTGGATAGTAGGGCATATGGCTAGTCTAAATTTTGCTTATCCAGTTATCAGTTGATGGACAAGGGTACAGTTTCTAGTTCTTTGGCTACTGTGAATAACGCTACTGTGAATAACGCTGCTATGAACACTGATATATACAGTAAGTCCCCTACAGGTGAACCTGCAAGTTGTAAACTTTCAGAGATGTGAACGTGTGTTCCATCAGTGTCAGGACTGAGAACCCTGCAGCTTGCCCTCCGTCTCCTACTGCCGATGATCCTTCCACTCCACCATCTCCCATCTCCACTCCCTCCTCCAGGCAGTAACTCTTGCCTGTTCACTTGATGCCAGACCCTGTATGCCAGCTGTTATACTGTACTACTGTGCTTTTCAGGGTACTGTACTGTAAAGTTAAAATGTTTTGTTTGTTTTTATGTATTGTTTGTGTGAAAAGTATTGTAAGCCTATTACAGTACAGTACAATATAGCAGATTGTGTTAGTTGGGTACCTGGGCTTATTTTGTTGAACTTAGGAAAAAATCAGACTTAAGAACACGCTCTCAGAACAGAACTTGTTTGTATGTTGGGGACTTAAGTCTTTGTACAGATATGTTTTTGTTTCTCTTAGATGGACTAAAGTTTTAGCCAATTTATTGACACGTACTGTGAGGCATAAGGAGAAGGCAGTGGCGCCCCACTCCAGTACTCTTGCCTGGAAACTCCCATGGACAGAGGAGCCTGGTAGGCTGCAGCCCATGGTGTTGCTAAGGGTTGGACACGACTGAGTGACTTCACTTTCACTTTTCACTTTCATGCATTGGAGAAGGAAACGGCAACCCACTCCAGTGATCTTGCCTGGAGAATTCCAGGGACAGGGGAGCCTGGTGGGCTGCCGTCTATAGGGTCGCACAGAGTCAGACACGACTGAAGCGACTTAGCTGCTGCTAGCTAGCTGTGAGGCATAAGGTAGACACACACCCTTTGCTAGGGGAGCTTGTCTGTCCAAGTGTTGGGGTTTACGGTATCCACGTCGTAGATGGGTCAATGCCTGCAATTGACCCACACAAGACACAATTGATGGCTGCTCTGGGAACAGAGCCCCCGCCCTTTTCTTTTTCTGGATTGCCCAGGGAATAGGGCTTGATGAGCAGTTTCCCCATTTGCTGATCACTGACGCATATATCCTTTCAGGGCCTGGTCACCCAAGGAAACCGCTTTTATAAAGTCAGGGGCTTGGAAGAAAGCTTCTGTTTATGGCCATTTGCAAGTGTAATTCATCTCCCAAAAATGCAGTTCAGGTTTTGTTTACCTCATCTGCTCATTAAATACTTGCTCAGTGAATTTACGTGTGACTGTTTCTTTTAAGACATGGTTTTGCGGGAAGGGAAGAAAAGGCTGCCACATGTGTAAAGCTACCCCAGGCCCTGGGTGTCCCCAAAGCAATCTTGATGTCACATATCCTGACAGATGACGCTCATCTGCACTTGTCAAACTTCTGTTTGTATTCCTGGTCTTTGGGTCAGAAAATATTCCCATTATTCATGCATGATGAAGCATCAGTCACACTCCTGTCTGGCAAAGGGCCCCAGGAAAGATAATTAACTCCACAGATAATTAAAGCTGACCCTGAGTAAGGGAGAAGAAGAGGGCACGGGGAAGCAAAGGGCAGGTGATGAGTTGTTGTGTTTTTTTAAATTTATTTCAGACTGTGTGGTTATGCAATTGCACCGCTTGCAGGATCTTAGTTTCCCAACCAGGGAATTGAACCCAGGTCCTTGGCAGTGAAAACATGAAGTCCTAACCACTGGACCCCCAGGGAATTCCCCAAGTGACAGTTAAACATACAGTGTATATGCTCTCTGCCATGAGATTTTACACAGCTTTTTCCAAAACTTGCCTTAATGTTGGCAAAATATGACTATTCTTCCTTTGTGGGACAGCTGAGGGTCTCACAGTTAGTCTCCCAAGCTCACAGAGTAGTGAGGGGCTGAATGCAGTTCCAAGCATCCATCTGACCCCAAAGCATCCAGAGGAATGGACAGCATCCTTATTCTTTCCTTTGGAAGTGATTGGTGCTGACCACCTTGGTCACTTCTGCCTATTACTAAAGAGGGGCTTTAAGTTTTCAAAAGGACAGACTCTATTTTTAAATTCAGAGCATCCTGAGTGTGTATGGAACTCTGGGTTGGGGTTCACCAACATGAAATGAAGACTTTTGTGAGCTGAATGTCTATGTCCTCCTTCAATTTATACATTAAGACTGTAACCTCCAATGGGTGCATTTGCAGTTGAAGCCTCTAAGGTCATAAGTGTAGGGCCCTGATCTGATAGGGTTGGTGGCATTATGGGAAGAGAAACAGCAGGGAGCTCTTCCTGTCATATAGAGAGGAGCTGCATGAGGACACAGCAAAGAAGAGGCTGTCTATAAGCCAGGAAGAGCACCTCCACCAGAAGCCAACTTTGCCTACAACTTGATCTTGGTGATTGCAGCCATGAAATTAAAAGAGGCTTACTCCTTGGAAGGAAAGTTATGACCAACCTAGACAGCATATTCAAAAGCAAAGACATTACTTTGTCAAAAAAGGTCTGTCTAGTCAAGGCTATGGTTTTTCCAGTGATCATGTATGGATGTGACAGTTGGACTGTGAAAAAAGCTGAGTGCTGAAGAATTGATGCTTTTGAACTGTGGTGTTGGAGAAGACTCTTGAGAGTCCCTTGGACTGCAAGGAGATCCAACCAGTCCATCCTAAAGGGGATCAGTCCTGGGTGTTCATTGGAAGGACTGATGTTGAAGATGGAACTCCAATACTTTGGCCACCTGATGCGAAGAGCTGACTCATTTGAAAAGACCCTGATGCTGGGAAAGATTGAAGGCAGGAGGAGAAGGGGACGACAGAGGATGAGATGGTTGGATGGCATCACCGACTCAATGGACATGGGTTTGGGTGGACTCTGGGAGTTGGTGATGGACAGGGAGGCCTGGCGTGCTGTGGTCCATGGGGTCGCAAAGAGTCGGACACGACTGAGCGACTGAACTAAAACTGAAACTGATCTTGGACTTCCAGCTTGCAGAACAGTGAGAAAATAGTCTATTAAGTCATCCAGGCGGTGGTACTTTGTCACAGCAGCCTGAGCAGACTGGCCTGAGGGTGTTACAGCAGGGAGTGCACTGTGTTTGTGAAGGTGTGAGGCATAGACCAAGAGCTGTCACTGTGCAGAAAGTGGTGACAAGCTGTGGATGAGTGTTTATTGTGATAACCTCTTGAAGAAATGCCGCCATATCGTAACCAAGAGAAGACTGAGGAGGCATGTGATACGGCATGCTGGACAGCATCCTAGAACAGAAAAAGATGGTAGGTAAGAACCAAAGAAATCTGAATAAATATGAATTTCAGTTAATAATAATGCATCAATGTTGGCTCATTAATTGTGATAAATGTACCATACTAATAGAGGATGTTGATCATTGAGTTCCAGAAAAACATCTATTTCTGCTTTATTGACTATGCCAAAGCCTTTGACTGTGTGGATCACAATAAAGTGTGAAAAATTCTGAAAGAGATGGGAATACCAGACCACCTAACGTGCCTCTTGAGAAATCTGTATGCAGGTCAGGAAGCAACAGTTAGAACTGGACATGAAACAACAGACTGGTTCCAAATAGGAAAAGGAGTACGTCAAGGCTGTATATTGTCACCCTGCTTATTTAACTTATATGCAGAGTACATCATGAGAAACGCTGGACTGGAAGAAACACAAGCTGGAATCAAGACTGCTGGGAGAAATATCAATAATCTTACATATGCAGATGACACCACCTTTATGGCAGAAAGTGAAGAGGAACTAAAAAGCCTCTTGATGAAAGTGAAAGAGGAGAGTGAAAAAGTTGGCTTAAAGCTCAACATTCAGAAAACGAAGATCAGGGCATCTGGTCCCATCACTTCATGGGAAATAGATGGGGAAACAGTGGAAACAGTGTCAGAATTTATTTTGGGGGGCTCCAAAATCACTGCAGATGGTGACTGCAGCCATGAAATTAAAAGACTCTTACTCCTTGGAAGAAAATTTATGACCAACCTAGATAGCATATTCAAAAGCCGAGACATTACTTTGCCAACAAAGGTCCGTCTAGTCAAGGTTATGGTTTTTCCTGTGGTCATGTATGTATGTGAGAGTTGGACTGTGAAGAAGGCTGAGCACTGAAGAGTTGATGCTTTTGAACTGTGGTGTTGGAGAAGACTCTTGAGAGTCCCTTGGACTGCAAGGAGATCCAACCAGTCCATTCTGAAGGAGATCAGCCCTGGGATTTCTTTGGAAGGAATGATGCTGAGGCTGAAACTCCAGTACTTTGTCCACCTCATGTGAAGAGTTGACTCATTGGAAAAGACTCTGATGCTGGGAGGGCTTGGGGGCAGGAGGAGAAGGGGACGACAGAGGATGAGATGGCTGGATGGCATCACTGACTCGATGGACGTGAGTCTGAGTGAACTCTGGGAGTTGGTGATGGACAGGGAGGCCTGGCTTGCTGCGATTCATGGGGTCGCAAAGAGTCAGACACGACTGAGCGACTGAACTGAACTGAACTGAACTGAACTGAATAATAGAAGAAATTGGATGTGAAGTATTTAAGAGCTCTCTGTACTATCTCTGCAACTTTTCTGTAAATCTAAACTATTCTAAAATAGGGCATCCCCAGTGGCTCAGTGGTAAAAAATCCACCTGCAATGCAGGAGACATGTGTTTGATCCCTGGGTTGGGAAGGTCTCCTGGAGAAGGAAATGGAAAACCACTCCAGTGTTCTTGCCTGAAAAATCCCTGGAGAGAGGAGCCTGGCAGGCTATAGTCCATGGGGTCGCAAAAGAGTCAGACACGGCTTAGTGACTAAACAACAACAATTCTAAAATACAAGATTTATTTTTTAAAAAAAAGAAAGAAATAACTGCCATAGATGACTACATTAGAAATGCCAGGTACTTTTCTGAATTGCTTAAACCTTTGCTGTAATTCAACGTCTAGCGGGCCTTAGAAAGCATCACTATGAAGAAAGCTAGTGGAGGTGATGGAATTCCAGTTGAGCTGTTTCAAATCCTGAAAGATGATGCTGTGAAAGTGCTACACTCAATATGCCAGCAAATTTGGAAAACTCAGCAGTGGCCACAGGACTGGAAAAGGTCAGTTTTCATTCCAGTCCCAAAGAAAGGCAATGCCAAAGAATGCTCAAACTACCGCACAATTGCACTCATCTCACACTCTAGTAAAGTAATGCTCTAAATTCTCCAAGCCAGGCTTCAGCAATACATGAACTGTGAACTTCCAGATGTTTAATGTGGTTTTAGAAAAGGCAGAGGGAGCAGAGATCAAATTGCCAGCATCTGCTGGATCATGGAAAAAGCAAGAGAGTTCCAGGAAAACATCTATTTCTGCTTTACTGACTATGCCAAAGCCTTTGGCTGTTTGGATCACAATAAAGTGTGTAAAATTCTGAAAGAGATGGGAATACCAGATCACCTGACCTGTCTCTTGAGAAATCTGTATGCAGGTCAGGAAGCAACAGTTAGAACTAGACATGGAACAACAGACTGGTTCCAAATAGGAAAAGGAGTATGTCAAGGCTGTATATTGTCACCCTGCTTATTTAACTTATATGCAGAGTACATCATGAGAAACGCTGCGCTGGAAGAAGCACAAGCTGGAATCAAGATTCCCAAGAGAAATATCACTCACCTCAGATATGCAGATGACACCACCCTTATGGCAGAAAGTGAAGAGGAGCTAAAAAGCCTCTTGATGAAGTTAAAGAGGAGAGCGAAAAAGTTGGCTTAAAGCTCAACATTCAGAAAACGAAGATCATGGCATCTGGTCCCATCACTTCATGGGAAATAGATGGGGAAACAGTGGAAACAGTGTCAGACTTTATTTTGGGGGGCTCCAAAATCACTGCAGATGGTGACTGCAGCCATGAAATTAAAAGACGCTTACTCCTTGGAAGAAAATTTATGACCAACCTAGATAGCATATTCAAAAGCCGAGACATTACTTTGCCAACAAAGGTCCGTCTAGTCAAGGTTATGGTTTTTCCTGTGGTCATGTATGGATGTGAGAGTTGGACTATGAAGAAAGCTAAGCGCCGAAGAAGTGATGCTTTTGAACTGTGGTGTTGGAGAAGACTCTTGAGAGTCCCTTGGACTGCAAGGAGATCCAACCAGTCCATTCTGAAGGAGATCAGCCCTGGGATTTCTTTGGAAGGAATGATGCTGAGGCTGAAACTCCAGTACTTTGTCCACCTCATGTGAAGAGTTGACTCATTGGAAAAGACTCTGATGCTGGGAGGGCTTGGGGGCAGGAGGAGAAGGGGACGACAGAGGATGAGATGGCTGGATGGCATCACTGACTCGATGGACGTGAGTTTTAGTGAACTCCGGGAGATGGTGATGGACAGGGAGCCTGGCGTGCTGCAATTCATGGGGTCGCAAAGAGTCCGACATGACTGAGCGACTGCACTGAAGTGAACTGAACTTGCTGTAATTCCTGGAGATTAACATGCAGAGATGCATGACAGCATGGCAGCTGCAAAGTTGTTTTTTGTTTTCTGTTTTTTTTTTTTGCAAAGTTGTTTTTAAAAAACAAAATTATTTCCCTGGTGTGGATACAGAACTGGGAGGTGAAGGAAGGCTGCTTTTAGAAGGGGGTGGAGCCAGTTGGCAGAAGGAACTTCACTGGAAGTTCCACCTGGTTGCATCACTGGTCTGAACCAGCCCCAAATCTGGCCTGCTCCCTGGCCATCATCACCACCTCTGAAAACAGACTGGTTTTTCCGCCCCACTCCTCACATCCTTAGAGGTCCCCAAATAACTCCCAGTATCCAAACCACACTGCCTCTTGCAGTGAATTTAAAATAATTCTGGAATGTTCACAGCTCAAAGCAAACATGACTTGTGAGAAGGTGAGTGGATACGGGTAAGCTTGAGATAATGCCCTAGCGCCTCGGGGGAGGGAAGAGGCCACCTTGGGAGGGGAGCAAGGGCCTGTTTGGATCCGTGGTCTGAAGACACCTGGGCTCGAAGGGATCAGTTTTAATCCCTGCACCTGCCAGTCGTGGCCTGTTAGCCTCCAGAGTTCCATTGCCTGCCCAGGCACATCATACTTCTGTTCAGAGCAGGCACTCACCCCAGAAAGATCAGGGGATATTCCTGCACTGCTGGGACCCGCACACAAATACCAACTTATGTACACAATCCTCTTCTCTCAAGTCTGTGTGGTGGGAGTCAGGCTGTCGTGTCTCACAGGGAGACGGGGGTTATAGGAAGGCAGACTGTGTGCAGCACAGCCCCCCAGGAAAGAAGGGTACATGGAGTCTCCCCCTCCAACGGGGAGCAGGGAGACAGGGCAATATTTTAACTGGTGGCCTAGGTGGTTACACAACTCATCTTGATGCACAAAGAGCATTGTCTTCTAGAACATCTGGTTCTCAGCAGAGTCATATAACAGAGTCCATATAGCAGAGTCCATCTCTAAGGCAGGACTGAGGGTGCTTGCTCAAGGACCCAAGTGTGGTCAGCTTAAGGTATCAAAAGTCCTCCTTGGCTTCGCTCCCCCCCTCTGCCTGGGCTGAGGGTGATGGGCTGAGCACATCCCAGGCAGAGAGGCTTTGTTGTGGAAACACCCAGGCCAGCTCCAGGCAAAGCTGGAAATTTGCACACTCCTCTTTGGGGTCTTTCTAGACCTCTTTCTGTACCCTCATCATGGGGGGCTATTGTCTGGAGTCCATTGCTTTCCTGCTGCTGAAGATTCATAGAATCTAAGTACTCATTTAACTTTTCTTCTTCTTCCTGCCCAGATACCAAATCGCACCCCTGAAAAACACACACACACATGCACACATGTACACACATATACATAAATACAAGCATGCACACACACACACACACAAGAACACACACATACATACAAGCACACATACACACACATGAGTATACACACATGCACATATGTACACACATATACATAAATACAAGCATGCACACACACA